>NW_021635705.1:0-43720 GCF_004799145.2 Neltuma alba
GGTGGAGGGGACAAAAGGATAAAGAAGAGGACATGGTGCCAACATATTGACCCATCATTTTTTGTCCATTTCCTTCTTTCTATTTTGTCTATTTTGGCCATCATCTTTCACTCTCCTATGCTTATTTCATTATCTTACTATTTTATTATCTCATTCCCCTTTTCTTTTTCTTTATCTCTTTCGGTAAACTTGAAAAAGGTTTTACTAAAGAGTAATTAATTAAAGATGCACACACTCTCAATTTTTAATTACTTACATATCTAGGTGCATTTTTTTTAGCTGAATATCTAAGTGAATTTTCAATGGCATCTCTTCTCTGCATTATTCAAGAATGAATTGACCATGAATAAATAATTCTTATTTTTTCTTTTTTTGGGGGGGGGGGTGAAAACCTTATATATTAGTTTGAGATCAGCCAAAGTTGAATGGAAAGAAGTGACATTCATATGTAAAAGAGTTAGTGGATCTTTCGGTGAATGGAATATAAGCAGTGCCAATGATTCATCTTGTAAATGATGAGCGTGCACCGATTCACCTTGTGTTCTTCTACTTTAAATTTCATTTTAATTATTATAATGCCATCCTTTTATTTTAATTCGTTAGTGAAATTTTAATACTATACACTATGGTCACAAAAAGAGTTCATCATTCCACATGTCGTGATTCATGAGTTATACAAACAAATTCAGAATCTTCTTTGTCAAATGAGCTGCGAGTCACATAAATGATAAACACTATATTGCTTTGCTTCTTTGATTCTTTTTTAATTTATATCACTACATGTGTTCTGTATATAATCCCATCCCTTGTCCACATCTTAACCAAAAAATACATAATTAAGTACTCTTGTTTATTGCCTCCATTCATTGCTAATGGCATGTAGTAGCAGGCCAATATCCAGGTTGATTGATTATAGATTTACATGAAATTAAAACAAATTAATTGACACAGAGACGCAAGTTCTATTTGAATAATTAAGGGTTAAACTCAATTTGGCCAATAAATAAGAACAAATTTGCACACGATTCCCTGAAAGTAAAAGGGTTCTGCTTAATTTCCAGAGGGTTAAGAAGGCCTTAAGAGATGTTACAAGGCCCTGTGCTAATTCCCAGTGGGAAATGCTTGAAAGGAACAGAGATAATTCTTTTCAAACAGCAAGGCTGCTTACCATACGATATCATATAGGAGTTAAAAGGTCATAGCATATTCCTTGCAATTTTATGCAGGTTCAGTTTATCCAGCAGATAAGCCAAAGAGAATAATGAAATGAATAGACGCAAATTTATCAAGAACAGTTACTATGAATTCTAACTGCAAAAGATGCTTAATTGGGATACCTATATAAGTCCTGTATAGTTATTCTAATTAACTATTATAACCAACAATACCAGAGGTGTTAGTTCTTATTTTTATTTGGAGAATGACATCATCCCCACTGAGAACAACAGTTGGCCTGGTGGCCTCACTATCAGTAGATCCATAAACAGTCACACACTTTGAACAAAAGAGATAATTCCAAATTCTAAGATGAGTTAGATGCCATTCATATCCGTCTAATCATGCTCACAGCTTACTTCATAATCACACAAAAAGCTTCTCACAGAGTCAATATATAGCATCACAACCTCATATAGGAAAAAAAAGAAAAAAAGAATCAGCCCTAAAAGATTTGTGCTCCACTGGCTTTATTAGGCACAATATATATCCTTGTCACTTTCACACACGCATGGTTTCTTTCATCTTAGACTGTTTGAAATCACAAGTCAAAAAAGTATATATAAGAATTATTTTTTGTTCTTTGGGATAATATTAGCCAAGAATTTACAAAAGCCATGTCACAGCCTAAGCCGCCTTTAAACTATACAATTCGCCACTTCTGGAAAAGGTTGCAGCCTATGTATTCCATATCTCTCATCACCCATTTAAGTCTAAGTAAGTGACCATCAACCATTGATAAAGCTGAAGTCACCTTGAGATTCCTGACTTGGATAAACAAAAGGGATAAATAAAAAGACTAAACTATACCATTCGAATCTTTAGAAGAAAGCAGCAAATGTTTTATCAATTTAGTCATTAGAAGATAATTATCATCATTACAAGCTTTTGGAGTCAAATTGTGATAATTACTTTCTAAAAGCTAAATTGACAGAACATGTATTTGTCAAAGCTCAAATGATAATGTGTACTTAACGACATTAACTTATTACCTACACTTGTCTAGTTTTTTTTTGCCAGTATTCACCTACACTTTGAAAATCTGGTCCTCCATTTCTTTGGATTCCACATGAGTCTCACCACTCTTTTGAATGAGAGAACCGTCTCCTTCAGCATCAAAGCTAGCATGGACACTGTATAAGACATAGACAAGCACTGCAAAAGCCGAGAAGTATCCGAACCGAACATAGGACGGCCGGTCGAGAGAGCCTAGCAGGAACACATTCAGAAATATGGAGACAGAGGGAATCCATGGCATGAGTGGTACACCCCAGAATTCAGGCTTGCGTGCTTGGGGGACCATGCAGTAGAAAATGTTCAATATTGCAATGGTAATCACACCACAAGCAATGAGCAATCCTAATTTGGCCCTCCCAGATGGTACAAATTTCCAAATGAGGGTGAACATGAGAGAAGTGAAGGACAATGAACAGAGGAAGGACAATGTAGGCCATGGATTTGTTGTGCCAGAAACCACATATCGTCTATAGATCACAGCATTTGCCACCATGTAAAAACAAGAGTGTTCCAATGGACACCAAGTTCAGAAGGACATTGAGATCAGTGAAAAGGGCAATCGCAGCTGTTAAGATCCCTGAAAAGCAGATTATGTGCGAAGATATGAGAAAATCTGTGACTCCTGAATGCTCAGTTATGTAATTCAAACTATACCATTCAATGGCCTAGGGAGAGAAAAGAAGAGGAAAAGGAATTTCTAGCAAAGAGGTATGCGGGAAGTCAAAAATGTGCAAAGAGCATAAAGATCATGACAAAAACACATCATTCGAGGCCAACTTTAATTTAGTAGCAGCTAGATGAAGAGGAGCTATAAGGTCATCAGCATCATCAGTCAGTAGTTCCAAATTCCGATCAAGAGGAATATTTAACTCGCACAAAAGTGGCGGTAGAACCAATACAAACCACTAATTCCCCGCATGTGAGATTCTTTATTGTTCATCTAAACGGATTTTAAAGTAGGGTGACATATTCGGCAGACCACTTTTCCACCTATAAACCATTATTATTATAGATTAGAGCTTAGTCTTTCCAAGCTACGCAGCTATACATTTAATCTAGTTGTCACCGTCCTTGCATCTATATCCAGAAGAAAACAACACTGAAAAGTGTTTTTGTTAGGTGTTCACAATCAGACTTTTTAACAAAACGAGGCTGTAAAGACTGTTGGGCATCCTTCTGTAATTAACACACCCTTGCTGAATATCGTATTATGGAAATTATGTTTTCCATAATAAGTACTGTGAGGAGGACCATCCCACAGAGTATTGGCATGTGATATCCATCCATATGAGATAAGCACTAGCAAGAGGCACCAGCATTTAACAGACTCTGAATACAATGTTTAATTAGAAGCACAGGTGATTAAAAATACTCCCAGCCCCGCCTCCCCTAAAAAGGGCAAAAGGGTAAATTCATACGTGAGAGTAAGTTGCATTCATGTTCATATTGAACAAGTATCAATTCTGTGCACTTACGTGAAGATTATGCCGAAGACTACACACTCTTGAAGAAGGAAATAAATGTAATACAGCAATATAATGTATCAATTATTTAATTTGAGGGGGCAACCTATGCGGTTAAATGTCTGATAGACGTGGAGTTTTGTAAGACCAGCTTAATCTCTCGCCTCTACCATGAGATTCTTAATTCTAACTCTTTAGAACAACCATCAGAAATCACATAAAGGCTGCTGACATGAAATGAAAAAATACCCACAAAAAAGGGATAAGTATCAGCATCATTATCAATTTCGACAGGAGGAACCATGATATATAATATCTGTTGACATTTAATGACAAAACCTTGGTCTTATCACTACCAACAAACTCAAAACCAAACAACTTCACTTGATCACGCACAATGAGAAAGATCGTCCAAAGTGGGTCCCACTTGATCACAATATCAAGAACCATCTGCAAACATCAATGGCCAAATTGGCCACTAAGCGCAATCGCGAAGCACAAAGCTGGTTCTAAGCACGATTTATCATAAAGGAACCCATAAGCATAGAGTAGTATTTGAAAACTCCTCAACCGATCAAACATTTAATAGTGGGTATAGGTAACTTGTGGGCAACGTACCAAGAAAAGCGGAAGCGTTGACAGGCGTTGAGGTCTTCGGGTGGACCCTGGCGAACCATGGAGGGACCACGTTGGACCGTCCGATCACGCACATGTACCGAGCCTGGCCCAGCATCGCCACCAGCAACGACGTCAAGATCCCGAAGCTCGCTCCCAGACCTATCACCTTCGAAACCCATCCCCATCCGTCCGATTTCCCACTGAACGCCGCCGAAAACGGCGCTTCTGGATCGATCTGCGTTCGGATCCGGATCAGACCAGATTGTGATTCGGATCATCCATGAAATATATTTTAAAAAGCAGATGTGATTCTGAAAAACTCGACTTGACTCGCTTAAAAGTAGGACAAAAGTAAAACTAACAAATAGCTTAATTGGCTTTTTTATTTTCAAAGAACTAAACCTGATAAAGGCAAGATTATTATATTCCATAACCGAATACTGAAAGTACAAATTATTTTTTATTTGTCAAGCAAGTACAAATATTTCAAGTACGAAATACATTTCTTCAAATTTTACTGAAGGGTGAATATAAAGAGTTCGAATATTAATGTGTGAGTAGTATAAATTTTAAGGCAAAAAATAATAAAGCTGGGGATGTATACGAAATAATAATTTATTCTAAAATTAGTGATAATAATTACCATATCGTAAGGAAGGAGTTTGGACATTGAAGCGGCCATTAAACAGTAGAGAATGGTGACGATGACGACCGATCCTGATACGCCGATGGGGATATCTTTGACGGGGTTCTGGACTTCTTCGGCCATAGTCGAAACGGCGTCGTATCCTATGTAGCTCAGGTAAACCATGGCTGCCCCCTGGAACACGCCCGAAGCTCCGTGCGGCAAAAACCCGGGTGGATTTTCCGGGTTAGCCGGCTCCGTAAAGTTCTTCCAGCTTCCTCTCCAAAAGCCCATTAGGATCACAAATGCTATGAACAGAATGTGCAGCGCCGTCAACACCATGTTCACTACTGAACTCTCCCTCGTGCTGAACAACCAATCATCACAAAATCAAAATCGAATCAAACTCTTATAGGAAGATGATGATGAGGCCTAGGAGCTTCATAGTGCTATAATTGTATACTTATGTACTGTATTTATTGCGTTGTTAATACGTGATATTTTGGCGATAGGAATTCTATACCTGTAGCAGATAATGAGGGTGATGAGTAAAACGACGGCCACCGCGACGATGTCGATCTCGTTGAAGCCTTCCGGAAGGGAGTGAACCGTGAACCTCCATTTCGCGGTGGAGACGCCGATCGCTGTGCCGAAATAGGCTGTTAATCCTCGGGAAACAGCGGCATTTGACAGCACATAGTCCATCACGAGGTTCGCACCGGTAATAAATGCAGCGAACTCGCCTGTCGGAATAAACGAACGGAAATTTTTAAAATCAGAGGATCATATCTTATTATCATCACAAGGATTGACTATTCAAGAGCTTATGAGCGTTAAGGTAACGGTGATAATGACTGATGAACGAACCAAAGGTGACGCGGAGGTAGCTGAAGGCGCCTCCGGCAACAGGCATATCAACGGCGAACTCAGTGTAGCAGAAAGCGGAGAGGAGGGAACAGAGGCCGGCAATGGCGTAAGAGAGAACAACGGCGGGTCCGGCATAAAGACGGCTGGCGCGGCCGGTGGTGACGAACACTCCGGCACCGACCATGCCACCGATTCCAAGGCCGACCAAGTCATACCACCGGAGGGTCTTGCGCATGTCAGAGCCGGAGCGAGCTCGTACACGACTCATCTCTTCGTAAGAAGTAGAGAGGGAAAGAGCTCGTCGAGCGAGCCGAGTCGGAGTGTGAGAGAGGGCTTGGAGGTAGGCTAGGAAGCTGGAGAATGATGAGCCGTGGCTCGCCATTACGCCCCTCGGTCGCTTTCTGCGTTGGTTATGGAGGAAGAAGAAGACGACGCTGAGGATGATGCTGATTGCTGAGGATGGGCAGCCTCTAACTCCAGTTATAAAGGCTGCGCATAATACAAAAATAAATAAATAAATATTTCTAATATACTCTTCCGATAGTCTCTTGTTAATTATTTTATTTTACTTTATTTTTTATATATCAGCCAAAATCCGTGCTTGTAAATTTTATTCATTGACCTAGTGCTTTCTGAGTATCAATTACTAAAATATTACTTCGATCCTTAATATAAAACTTTATTTGACTTTTATATTGGTCCTAAATATAATATCTCAATCCATTTTGACTCTCATATTTACTCAATTTTTTTCAAGATAATCCTTTTAATAGTTATAGTTTTAGCCAACATACTTAATTAATAAGGATATTTTAAGAAAGACGACACATATTTATTACAAATAACCAACTTAACTTCTTTACTTAATTTTCTCAAATTAGTCAACTTGCTCTTATAATTAGAACTGGAGGTAGTATTAATATACATTTTATGCATAAAAACATATCAGTCTTTAAAATTAATAGAATTTCTAAATAATAAATTTTCATAATTTTTTCTGTTGAATTCTATTTTATTTTTTTTTATAAATTACTCTATTCATTTCTTAATACATGACACCTTATAAGTTTTTTATTAGTCTTCAATCTAAAATACTTTCTACATTGGCAAAAAAAACATAAAATACTTTATAAAAATTAGTGAAAATATAGGATGAAAAGAAATAACACTTTTCCAGAGGGTTTGAATTAATTCTCACCACTTAAAGTCTTAAACTTGCTTAGGATGATCACATGATGCACATTGTTTCGATCAAATTTTACCTTTTTACTGTCAAATCAAATATTAAATATTAAATGAAAGTGCAATGAGATGATTTGGTAAAACACTGGTGAATTAATTAAGATTTATAATTTTGTATACGTGAACGCAAAGGAAAAGTGTTTTCTTATACCCTTTATTGTTTTCTATTTTTAAGTAAAACTCTAAATACCACGATTCTCAAAGCATATAACATGCCCAGGAATACACGAAAGGGAAGAGAACATTTATTACAAAGACTTTCTAATTTTCAGAAAAAGGTTGAGAATTCCATAGCGGCTGAATAAACAAAACGGTGGCACGTGGAACCTCGCGCAGAGACGCGGATGTACAAACTACAAGGGAGAAATTAGGTATTTCCATGTGAAAATGTAACGCGTAAATTTTGATGAGAAAAATGGAATGAAATCAATAAATTGAAATTTTGGCCAAAATAAATAAATAAATTGAAATAGGTGCTTAAATTTTAAAATTTCATTGGATTATAAGGCCCCGGTGAAGTGCCATTGAGTCGAAATACTCTTGTCATCAATTAATAATAATTTGATATGATTTAGATGAGGTCTTATTTTTTTCACATATTTATTAATTAACTTAATTTATAGGTATTTATTTATATATTGATAAATTAAAATTTTATAAATAATATGATTTGTTATGAATTTTATATATCTGTTTAACATAATTTCCTTGACTTAAGTTTAAAATCAATTATATAAGATCTGACCAGTAATGAGTACTCATAGATTCAAAGGGGCTCAGCCTAAATACCAAGGCTATAAAAAATTACCATGTCGGAGTTTTATGATTTACTCTGTGAAATTAGGCATAGAATGTATTGAGGCAATTAATTATATCTCAAATACTTCTCTAGTCCTAAATATAAAATCTTTGTATATACTAGTATAAGAATCTTATATTTAGGACTGGAGGAGTAATATAGTTCCAATGATAATTGTCAGACTTGACCATACTGTATACTAACTATTCTTCTGGTTCTATTTATAAATCACTTCCAACATGACCTTAAACTTTATTAAATCTCATTCAAAATTCAATAACTTTCCAACTTTATCCCTATTTAATATACATTATATCTCATATAAACAAAGTCAATACAATAATAAATGAAGTGTAAAATTGTACATTCATACAAAAAAATTTCTTTCAATACCTTATAAACAATACTAAAGAACACCTTCTTTCTTTGCCCTATAAATAGGACCAGAAGAGTATATAATGTCACTCCCACTTGCCCTTCACTCCACCTAATACTAATTTCAGTACTTAATACTACCTCCAGTATTTAATATAAGACCTTGTTTGACTTTTATTTTGGTCTTAAATATAAGACTCTAATCTACTTTGTCTCTCATATTTATCCATTTTTTTTCAAGATAGTCCTTTAATAACGATAGTTCTAGATAACAAACTTGATTAATAAGGATATTTTAGGAAAAACAACATCTATTCATTACAAATAACTAACTTAACTAAGTTTCGTAATTTCTCCAAATCGGTCAACTGGGTCTTATAATTAGAATCAAAAGTAAAATAAGATTTAGATAACTAATTTAGAAAGGTTAAAAAAATTAGTTAAATTAGTTATTTTTCATAAATATCTATTGGTCTCTCTGAGCTATGTATTAGATGATTGGAATTATTCTTTGATAGGCAATCCTTACAATTAATAAGGATATTTTGAATGGAAAAAAAAAAGAGAGAAACAAAGTGATCTAAAATATTATATTTAGCTCTTCTTAGGCAGTATTAAATATAAGATTTTTTTTAATTAATTTAAAAAAATCTTCAAAAAGAACGTAAATTTGGTTACTTATAATTAATATATAAAGAATTGGTGATTTTTTCAAAAATAAACCTATCTTTTCATGATGAAAATTTAATGAGCAGATTATAGGAAAAAATTTAATTTTTTTGCCAAAGGAGAAAATTTAACATGGGAGACTAGGAATAATGCGGCTTTATATTTATAATAATCAAGCCTAAAGTTGAGTTCATGAGTATATCTTTATGTTTAGGATTAAAATAAATATACAAAATAACTAAAGCTAATGTTATGATGGTATGTTTAGTTTGGTATATAACTTGACTAAGATCCTGTTCATTCTATATAATTAACTTGATTATTATTCATCATAAGCTCATAGTACATCCTAATTAATCCTTTGTTAGTACTCTCAGATATGAGAATTTTTATTAATAATGATCGTACCTGGGCCCAATACGAGGAAGAAGAAGACGCTAATAATAAAAGACAACGGGGACAAAAAAATTGAATAAGCGGTGCGTCTTTCTATACATACAAAGCTGAATATAACTATATAAAAAAACATGAGAGAAAATAAATAACGAATATTAAGATGACATGTGAACCTTATATATAAAATTAATATTTTTTTTTTTTAAGGGAAGCGTGGCAAGGAAGGAAGGAAATTAAAGGAGGGAGAGCGTTAGGTTTTGAAACAAACAAACAAACGAAAACGCACATTGTGCGCACCTAATTGCATCGGTCTCAGAGATCGAATCGCAGGCCATGTGCCTCCCTCCCCCTCTCAATTCCCATGCATCCTTCTATAAATAAGTTGGGAAAATTATAATCACGCTCAAAAAAAAAAAATTGCTCATATTTTTTTGTTTTATTTATAAGTCATTTTTAACATATTTTACGCAGATTAAGAAAAATCTTAACCTTCATTAATTCTTATTTAAAATTCAATAACTTTCTAACTTTATCTCTATTTGATATATATTATACCCCATGTAAATAAAGTCAACACAGTAATAAATGAAAGGTAAAATTATACATTCATATAAAAATTTTCTTTTAGTACCCTATAAATAGGACCAAAAAATGTTTTCTCTTTCTGCCCTATAAATAGAGCCAGATGAGTAAGTCTCAAAAATAACTAAGCAGCTATTATTTGTTATTTTTAAATTCATTATTGCAGACTCATCTATTGTCACTCAGACTTTTTAATAATTATATTTTTTACTTAAAACTTCATGACAATTTGCCCTAATAAGTCCTTTGAATGTGTGTGGAAGGAAGAATCTCATATTATTTTATTTGAGTTTATCATAGTTCAAGTGCATGTATAAATATTATCTCCGCTTGTTAATATAAAAGCTTGTTGAATATTCCATTTAATTTTAAAAATAAAGTCTTAATTTGTTTTGTTTATCATATTTATCCATATTTTTTAAAAGTAGTCCTTATAATAGTTACACGTGTTGAAAGATTTTTATCAAA
Organism: Neltuma alba; assembly: GCF_004799145.2. Lineage (NCBI taxonomy): Eukaryota > Viridiplantae > Streptophyta > Magnoliopsida > Fabales > Fabaceae > Neltuma > Neltuma alba. Next base: position 10,337 of record NW_021635705.1, read on the forward strand.
TAGCAGTTCTAATATACACATAATTAATAAGAGATTAAAAAGGAGTGAAATCACTCGCATAACAATGGACTACCGGAGAAAAATGAAGATACACGCATTTGAAATCTGGCAATCTACTTCTTGTTTTGATTAATGATCATTTTACTACCTTCAAAATGGTCTTCAGTTTTCAAGCACTATCTTTCTCTTCTGTGTTTTGGATATTAGTTATATTTATTTTTCATTTAAGTAAAAGTCCACCTTCAGCCTTATGGCACCAACACTGTTGTCATTTTAAAAAAAAATCCAAACATTAAAATAACAATAACTGACACACACAAAAATTATTTGAGACTAATAATATCAGAGTTAGAAAAGTAAAAAATATTTTATGAAGCGATTAAACCAAAACTTTACTCAAAAGGCTAAAGATAAAAAAAATTAATTTATTAATTTTGATATGAAAAAAGTTGATTATACGAGCACCACTGTGTTCTTGGAGAGAGAGATATATATATATATATATATATATATATAAGTCACCTAGATCTCATTTTTACATATAAAAAATACTCCTCTGTTTTTTAATATAAAACCTATTTAATTATTTTGATTAGATTAAAGAAGTTAAGTAAATTAGTTGATTAAAAAAAATATGACATGTTTTTCTTAAAACACCATAATCATCTTTCTCTCTTATACTTGATTATGGTTAAGAGAGATCCATAAGGATAATTTAGAAAAAATTCATAAATATAAGAAATAAGTCTTATATTTAAGACTAAAATCAACTCAATAATTAGATTTTATATTAAGAACCAGAGGAGTACATTAAATTGATAAATTTCTTCATTCTTGTTCTTTTTTTGGCTGTTGAAAAAAATGTATTGTATATTTTTTCTGACATATTTTTTATTGTACTCAATAGTAATAAAGAAAAATGTATTGTATATTTTTTACTTATATAATCCTCTGGTTCTTAATATAAGACCTAATTGTTGAGTTAATTTTAATTCTAAATATAAGATCTATTTTCCATATTTACCAATTTTTTCTTAAATTACCCCTATGAATACTCCGTCAACCATAATCAAGCACAAGAGGAAAGATGATATTAAGAAAGATGATTATAATATTTTAGAAAAAAATATTATATTTTTATAATTAACTAACTTATTTAATTTTTTAATATAATTAAATTACTTAAATATATTTTATATTTAAACGGAAGAGTGTGTATATATATATATATATATATATGAATAGAATGGTATTATTTTTATTTTGGGGTTTGGGTCACGGGCAGCAGGTGAATGAATGTGGGTGACTAGGAAGGGGAGGGAAGGGATAGCGAGAACTGGGAAACGTTACGTTATTGACTTTTCTTGGATTTAAACTCGATGCGCTTTTATGACACGTGGCATGCATCTCGCCTCTTCCTCTCGCTATCTGACATCCTTAACCGTTTCAAGCATTTTCGTGTTCGTTTTTTAAGCTGATACGCATCTTCGAACTTTATGTGAACTTCTTTATTTCTCTGAAATTATAATAACATTTTTTTTATTAATCGGCAGGCGATCTCTTAAATCATTTTTTTTACATAACTATCTAATATCCACTTTTGCTAATTACTGTAATTTACAAAAAAATGCGTGAGTGTAACTTATGTATAGGATCGGAAGCAGCAATTTAGTAAAATTATTAACTACTCATAAAAAAAAAAGTAAAATTATTAACTTTTTTCTAGCAATTTAGTGATCTAACCTTCTTCGCTTTGCCCCTCGGTTCATCCATAGTCCCGAATTATAAGAATTACGGCACTCACGTGATATTTATGTCACAATTAATTTTAAATTAATAATTATTTTATTTCAAATAAAAATAACATCAATGTTTGGATAAATTAAATAATGATTTTAGAATCTTCTACCCTCCCAAAACTAATGTTGCTGGATTAAAAAGAAAATATTACTCTTTTTTAGATTTAAATATAAAACTCATTTTGTAGTGTAAATTTTAGGATTGGAGGAGTACTACTTAGAAGTGTTTGGATAAGCCAAAACACTTTTAAAAAGTATTTTTATGTAAATCGAGATAAAAATATTTTTACATACTTTATATATTACTCTTTTTTGGATTTAAATATAAAACTCATTTTGTAGTGTAAATTACATTACAAAATAGATTTTATATTTAGGATTGGAGGAGTACTACTTAGAGGTGTTTGGATAAGCCAAAACACTTTTAAAAAGTACTTTTACATAAATCAAGATAAAAATATTTTACACACTTTATATATCATTAAAATTACTTTCAAAATTATAGTTTTATTTTCACTCAAGCACTCCATGGAAGATAACATACCTATATAAAATCATATTATATAATATTATACTACCTCTTGTTTTTGATATAAGAATTAGTTTGACTTTAAATTTGCTTATAAATATAAAATATAAATTCACTTTGTTTCTTATATTTATTTATTTTTCTAAAATAACCCTTATAATAGTTATACAAGTTAAATATTCAATTAATTGGTACTTCTAACTAATATGATAATTAGCAAAGATATTTTAAAAAAATCAGCTCATATTTATTATAAATAATAAATTTAATAAATTTTTTTAATCTACTTAAATTAGTTAATTAATTTTAATAGAAATAATATTTTATATATGCAGAGCGGATAAAACCGAGGAAGGTCAAAATTGTCAGGGGAATGGGTTCCCATTCTCATGCCGAACCTCTCATCTAATCCATACGCTACTCTACTATTCACACTCACTCCTTGTTCCCATTTTAAGTTATCCAAAACAGGTTTTTTGTTTTTTGGCCAGCTATCCAAAACAATTAAAGATGGTTTATCTTTATCTTCCTCATTGTATACGGACAACCAAAAACGATGGAAGGTTTCTTTTTTTTTTTTTGTAATATAATAAGAGTGTGCACAATAATTAATAATTAAGATAAAGTAGCATTTAACATCCTGATATTATTTTTCTAATACATATAATATTTGACTCTTATTTACGTTGCAATCAATACCTTGATGTTATTTTCTTGTCAATCAAACACCTTAATGTTATTTTTCTAGTATATTTTAATATTATTTATAATGTACTCAGGTCAAAAAAATATTATTTACAGTGTATTCAGTACTCTAAACCGTAAAACTAGCTTAACATAATAGACAATGTTTTCATATTTATCATCATTTAATAGGGCATCTCACGTGAGAAATATAACAATGGTTGGTTCTTAATTTTTAATGCTCCATCTAACACATTCTATAAGCTTTAATTTTTTTTTTTGCAAATGTCTAATCCTTTTTATAAACACATTTTAGATATTCATTTAATTAATTATATGTCTCTTTTATAATTTTTTTTAACTCATTCTCTCTCACACTCATATTTTGAATAAATAAAGGTAAGGTACTGAAAATCAAACCAGTCAAAGCAGTAGGTTAAGGGTCAGTAAATCAGATTATATTCAATCAAAGAGTCAAACCGGTACGAAATTAAAAGAATTAAAAAATAATTTAAATTTTCATCATATCATCTAAGGACTAAATATTAATTCAATACTTTGAATTACAAACAAAATAATTATATACTCATAATTTCTTTCCAACCTTCTATTTTGACCAATTGACATCATAGTATCATATTAAAAAAATCAATATACATTAATCCTAGCCAAACATCAAAATAGATATATGATAACAAAATATTCCTACCTACAATCCATTAATTATTAAACTAATAATTATCAATAGCTTAAGAAAAAATAAAAAGCTTTTAGCTCAAAATATTTATTAAAAAAAAATTTTTAGCTCAAAATGTTTTTTTTTTAAAAAAACCAACTGGGTTACATTGGATCACCCCCCAAGTCGAATTTTCTCGGTTCATAGTGGTCAACCAAACCGGACAGTAACTGGTACATCAGTTTTCAGTCCAATTTTCAATACATTGAATAAAAGTGCTTTGAGAAAGTAAGTCACGTTTTTAGATTGGAGGAATACTTATTAAGGATATTTAAAAAAATCTTATTAACCACAACTTAAAAATTTAAAAGTATGTTATATTTTTAAGGAAAAATGACACAAAAATATTCATGAATTTCAAAATCTCCAAATAGTTGATTATATAAGCAAAATTCAATTTAGGTATATATGACCTAATTGAAATTTGTAAATTTGTTGAAATGACCATATTGTCTTTTTTTTTTTTTTTAAATATTAGGTACCCTCACCGGTCACCGGAGCTTTGGGACGGATGACTGTCAAAGTGCAAGTGGATAGCCGTCACCGAAGCTCCAGCAACTTTTCTTTTTTGGGACTTTTAGGATTTCAGTAACACGGTTAATAAGTTCTTTAACATTATTAACAAGTTTGATGTAGCAATTAACAATAAGTTTTTTAGAAAATTTAAAAAGTGGTATTTTTACAATTTTAATAACACGATTAACAAGTTTTATAGTGCTATTAAAAAATTCGATATAGCAGTTAGTGATAGGTTTTTTGAGAAATTCAAAAAGTGGTATTTTTATAATCTGGTTAAGAAATCATGTAATGATATTATTAACTTTGATAATATCATTAACAACTTTAATAACAGTCATATAATGATATTAACAACTTTTATAATCATAGTGAATGCCTAATAGATAAAAATTTTTGACAACCCTCATAAGGAGCTAACATTAAAAACATTAACTTTCATAGGGAAATTTTGTTAATAACGTTATGAGAGTTGTTAATATTGTTATATAACTTATTAACCACGATACTCATTATAAAAATCGCTTGCCGCCAGAACTCCGACAACTTGTCGTCGATTGGCTGCCAAAGCTCCTGTGACGGCTGCCCACCTGAGCTCATGTAGTTGGCACCAGAACTAGAGCTTCGACGACTGACCAGCTAGTAAGGGTGCCTAGGTTTTTTTTTTTTAAAGGGCGATATGGTTATTTTAACAAATTTACAAATCCTAATTTCGGTACTTATACCTGGACCAGAATTTTGCATATTTAAATAGCTATTTGGGGATTTTAAAATTTAAAAATCATTTTTTGTCATCTTTCCTACTTTTAAATATACTTTGTGACCAAGAATACCTATTAAACCGAAAAAGTGAACAAATTTTATTGGAAAATGCAAAATCTAATGTGCAATGGGGAAATCAAAGTTGAAGGGCTGTCCTTTTCATTTTGACCACCTGCTTCCTACACGCCGCCCTCTTCATTACCAAACGTGGCCGCATTTAATCAATAAATAAATGTTTCTCTTATCATATTTATAAGACATTTTTAATATATTTCTTATAAATATAGTTATACTTTTTTTTTTCAAAATAATCATTCACACACTTAATCTTTGAGAGCTCACCATGGTGAGAGCAAATTTGGCAAACTCAACATGTCATACTTATCCATAATGGGCCTTGATACATGCTACTGTAGAATTAAAAATTATAAAAATTTGTATTATGTTAGTTGAGTTTAGTGAAAAGAGGTTTTGGTGTATATACTGAATTTGGGTGTATGAGTTTAGCAAGGTTCCTTATAACGTGATAAACTAAAATTTAAACTTTCAGTAAGAGATATGTTTATATTTAGTATTTAATAGTGTATTGAGTATGACTGTATTCAATAAGAAGTTACCTATATATAGCCACACAAAAAATTCAATATTTAAGAAATTAATTAGATTATTTGAATAAATATAGTGAAAGGGACAAATGAAATGGAGACAGGGTGTGGTAGACAAAAAGAAGGCGGGGCATTTGATTCAACTGGCACCATGACAGGTTCACATTACTCCTCTCTATCTCACTTAAAATCATATAAATTTTACCTACCTGAAAAATATTAGGCATGATATGCTCACAAATATTTCTTAAATCATTTTTAACCGATTCATTAAAATTAAGATCAGTTAATTAAAGTAATAAAATTGTGTGAAATATACATTGCTTTTCATTTGTATCCCTAATAAACAAATACTGTTTTTAAATACTCTCATATTACATGGCTTCCTTATAATAAAAAATATCAATATAGAAGAGTGAAGGGAGTTTTAATTAATTTATCCAAGTATTTATTTCAATATGCATAAATAGTTATCCATATATCTGTCCCAAATAATTAAAGTAGATTTTGATTGATGTGCATGCTCCTACAAAAAACAATGGGTTCTTTAAATACTTGCTAATCACGTCAGATAAAAATGCAAGTTACGTGGCATGAAAGGGATGGAGTTGAGTATTGGAAATTACAATGCTATATGTATATTGTGTATTTGAATTCAATTAATCCTAAGATTTTAATTCTTTATATAGGATCATGTGCTTAAAGCCGTTTTCAAAATTCAAAAATTTTGTTTTCCCAAGAGTCCAAGTATATATATTTTGGGAGAATTAAAATAAAGTCCATGTAACGAACATATTTACAAGAAATAATAATAGGTTTCAACTACTTACTTGTTATTGAAATTTTTTTTTTTATAAACATTTTCCTTCTATGGGACCTTGTTCCGGTTCTTCCTTGTGTTTTTTTATGTTCCTTTTTTAAATAAAGTGTATTTTCTATCTTTTATGTGTAAAAATGGTTAGAATCCAAAATTACATCAATTTGTTTCCTTCATGGATTTCTTTCTTTTTAAAAAAAATTAATTATTATGGAACTTGTGCTTGACGTGTTTCACCACACCATTACGGAATTGAAAATTGAACTAGGCCACTTTTTGTCGTGTAAATTTTGTAGGTACCCACCAGACAAATTAGCTTCTATCACACTTTCTCTTCAAGCTGGACTCCATGATAAATCCGTCATAAGTCAATTGTTATTAAATATTTTTTTTATAATGATAAAAAGTGTACGCAAATTCATCATTCATTTATTTTCTTTTCTTTTCTTTTCTTGAAATTTTGAGAATTGAATTGATTGATTAAAACGGAATAAGCTAATTGATAAACGAGTGTTGTAAATACATGGTGGTAAGTAATAATTGTATTTAGATATATTGATAATGGAAAACACAAACACATAAATTCAATACAATTTTTCTGTTAGATATGCAGTATAATAATTTATTTACTGGCAAAAAATAATTAATTTATTTATAAAAATGTATATATCTACCTCCCAGGTCAACTTGAGCGTTGGTCCAATGCCATGAATAACATAGAAAAGAGGGAAAGGACCACAATGGCCCAAATGACAAGGGCCCTAATATTGTTCATATCAATTAAGTGGGCCTACTTTGCCGACCCAAACAGTGGATTTCCACGTCAATAATTACTCATTCACCCAAACAAAAATAAAAGCTATGCATTGTGATTTATGACTGAAGTTATTTATTACGTTGGTCCCGGTAAAATAACCGTTTCGGTCCTCAAATATAATACTCCCTGGATAGTCAGACCTAATTAACCAATTTAAATATATTAAAGATATTACTTAAAATGGTTAATATAATATGTTTTTTTTCTAAAAAAACCCGTAGTATTTTTTGTAGTTCCCTCCCTTCTTCTTCTACTTGGGTATTATTTGGAGAATATCAATATTATTGACTTGGAAAAAAATTTAATAAACATGTAAAATAGGTCTTTCATATGGAACCAACATTAACTCCCTTATTAGGTCTTACAATAAGAACTAGAGAAGTAAGTGTGATTAATAATTACTCTTTCCTTTTTTTTTTATAAGATTCAAATTTTTTAATCCTTCTATGATTTTTTTTTTTGTAAAGTTCACTATGACATTGTCCAAGCATTTTATAATTTTTTTTCTTATTATTACTCTCTCTTGTTTTTCCAATGTAAATGAGTGCACATATGAAGAAGATATATTTTTTTTTATATTTATTATTTTTCACTGACGTAATTTGATTATTTATATCTTAAAACGAGGGATGAAAAAATTATGAGGAGTTAAATCAATTGAAATATGCTGTAAATTTATAATTTAAGTTCTCAAGCGCGCAGGTATGCACGCACATACATGAGCTCCACTTAAGGATTTCGTTTTGGCCAAAATATAAATTTTCATTCTCTCCCATCTGTTATATTAAATTTTTCTTTTTCATGATACCTACTAATTGAAGCATTTTTATTCTTATGTATTAAATATTAATCATTAAATGGTAGGATTTTTATTTTTTTTAAAATAACTAACTTATTTACCTTTTTTATTTTATAAATTAATTAAAATAACTTTATATTTAGGACTCGAGAGAATAAAAAATAATGAGAATAAGGTGTTTAAATACTTTGACAGTGTCAACGAATAAGCCCCTGGCACTTGCAACTTTTTTTGACTCTTATATACTTTAAAAATTTTATTTCATAGCATGTCTGTCATGAACTGTTATTTATCGTTAAGTTTAATCGTTAAAAACAGCAATCAAATCATATATTTTAACGGTTAAACTTAATGACGAATAATGAACAAAGTATTTTTGCTATGAAAATAAACTTTTAGGACATATAGGGGACAAAAAAACTTTTAGATTCTAAGTCCTCTTTTGTGGATATTTTCAGAATATTTAAATATCTTATCCTAAAATAATACTCTTCCGGTCACAAGTATAAGGATCTTATATTTAGGACCAGATGAGTAATACAATTGTGACTTAATTGGGCCTTTAAGTGGATAAAAGTTTGGGCCCATGCCCTATGTCTTATCCTTCTTACCCATAACCATAAGGAACATTTCACCCCAATGGCCTGCTCATGTGTACATTGATTGTACTACGCCTATATTAAATTTTTACAACTAACTTAATACTAATAAACAAAAAAAAAACTTAAATTAATACTCCTTCCAGTCTACTCTGATTCACTTGATTTACCACATTTATCATTTTTCTTAAAATTAGTTTATTAATATATAATCTAATAATACTTTCAATCCTTAATATAAACACTAGATAACTTATTAAGAAAATTAATTAAGTTGGTTATTTATCACAAATATGTGGTGATCTGTGCCTTAGATCATTGATCAACAGGATATTTTGAAAAACATGAGAGACAAAGTGAATTAAGATCTTATATATAACCAAATTTAACCTATAACTAACTCTTATATTAAGAATATATGATTATTTTAGATAGATCGCATTTGTTATAATCAATCAAATAATTTATTTATTTATTTTAGATGTTTTATTAACGAAGTCATTAGTTGGAAAGTAGTTCATTGTATTGGTGATAAGAGGGGATTTGCATAATTGCCTAATCTTCTTAATCATGATTAGTTAATTACTCAAGTTGTCACCCTTAAATGGCAAATTCATCTGATGATCTTATCGACAACTTGAAGCTTCGTGTTCCGCCCACGGCCCACCTGTTATGGCGCGTTTTTGGTCCTTTTTTTTAAAGATTTTTCTTTTATGAATTCCTATTTTTAGAAGTTCGCTCCCTCTGAATTTTATATTTCTAATTAGAAGAGTAATTTATTCAAAAAAAATTTTATATTTACATTATTCAGATAAAAACGAGAAGCATAACGGTTTATAATGGTGGTATAAATATTTAAAAAAAGGTACTTTCTTCAAATAAACCATTGATTCTTCGATTAACATTTTTCTGTGTATTATTAAATTAATAATGAAAATACAAAGTGAATTCAGCTGATATTACAAATTTCAAAATACTAACATTTTAGATAATTTAAATTTCAACGAAGCTCTATCAAATGCTTAAATTAAATATAAATCACTCAAATTCAACAATTAAGGTCTTTTTTTCAAACTTGCTTATATTAATAATTTTTCATATATTTATCTTATATTTTACAAATATTTTTTTTAGTGATTTGCCGCCATTCCAAACAACAGCGTGAACATTAACCTATTAACTCCTATTTTTAATATAAGAGTTAATTTGATATTTAAATTAGTGTTTAATATAAAACCCCAACTTATTTTATCTCTTATATTTATTCATATTTTGTCACGGAGTAACATATATGATTAGTAAGAATAATTTTTAAAAAATAAAAATTATTTATTACAAATAACTAACTCAACTAATTTATCTATAAGCGACTAAAGATACTATTAATTAGTTGGTAACATTACTACTACCTCTGATCCTAAATATAAGAACTAGTTCACTAATTTGAGTAGATTAAAAAAATAAGTTAAATTAGTTATTTGTTATAAATAGATGTTGTATTTTCTAAAATATCTTTACTAATAAAATATATTAGCTAAACTGCTATTATTAGAAGAACAACCTTAAAAATAAGTAAATAAATATAAGAAACAAAGTGGATTAAAATTTTATATTTAGAATTAAAATAAAAATTAAACAATATCTTATATTAAAGAGTGAATGAAGTATTAATTTTATTATTGGGTGACAAGAAAGAAATATAAAAAAGACAGGTGGCGTGTATGTGTCATATCCACAATGAAGAGTTAGCCGTCGCAACAATAACGAGAGGAAGGATTGAACATTTTTCAAAGGCGTTGGTCTAGTTACAAATTTCTTTAGAAAATTTTCCCTCATCTAATCAAAAATTTTTTAAAAACAAATTTATTTCAAAAATTAAAAATTATAACAATTTTATTTTTCACCGTTAGAAAACTAATTAATTACTAATATTTTTCACAATAAAAAATAAAATTATTACAATTTTAAATTTTTAAAATAAATTTGTCCGTAAAAATTTTTGAGTGCTCTGAATGAAAATTTTAAGGCTAGCCGCATTTTCTAGCAACCAAATTCAGAAAGCTGGGACGCAAAAACAGATGGTTACAGCTTTATTTAAAAACAATTTACACAATAAAATCACGTGCAAACAGGCGCATAATATTAGGATTAGTATGCATGGGTGTATCAAATTCAAATGATTGAATATAATTAAAAAATCCACATGAGTTATTTATGATTTGCTGTATGCCTGTATCTAAATGTATACATTTTCTCTAAAAAGGAAAATTAAAAAAACGACGTTCATTACAACTTTTATTGATAAAAAAGACAATAATTTTTTTCAAAAAAATATTTTGAAAGTACCTATACTTTTTGTCAATTTTCAATTTGGTATTTATGTATTTTTTTTCTTAATTAAATATTTAATTTTACTCTATTGACATGGTTCATACATGCATAGAGACTAAAAATACTGATGAAACAAAGTTACAACAACTGATATTATTAAAAAAAAAATTTAATTAAGAGGAACAAAACATATAAATACTAAATTAAAAATTAAGAGGAAGTATAGTCACTTTCTAATTTTTTTTATAAAAATATCAGTATTATGCAAATTCCGTATACATAAGATATTGACATTTAATTAATAAAGTTTTTAATGGAGGCTTTTTGCCGACTTTCCCTAGTGACTTTCGGTTCCTTATGAAAACATTATTACTAACGCTTAGCCACCATTTAGTACCAAACGTTAAAAATAAGAGATGGAAATTAGGATTAGAATTAAGAAAATCTATTAAAAGAGTATTTAATATGAGAGATCACTTGCTACATGAGATTAGACAAATCCATATATATGGGATTGAGAAATACCCTTGGGGGAAGTGGTATTCCCTAATCCTATTTCATGAGTTTACCTAATCCCATATAACAAGCAATTACCTATGTTAAAGACTTTTTTAATAATTTTTTTAATTATAATCATATTTCCTATCCCTCATTTTCAATAATTCGTGCTAAATGGAATCTTAGTTCCTTGAAACAATGATATTTTGAGGCGGGCAATTATAATAGATTGCATTAATAATTTCATATTTGAAATACGCATCAAATTATTAATAATTTCTTAAGAAAATCCTATAAAAAGAAATTTGAAATTACTAAATACTACCTCCGATCCTTAATATAAGACCTTATTTGACTTTTATTTTGGTCCTAAATATAAGACCCCAATCCACTTTGTCTCTCATATTTATATATTTTTTCCAAAGTAGCCCTTCTAACAATAATAGTTCTAGTCAATATACTTGATTAATAAAGATATTTTAGGAAAAACAATACCTATTTAGGACAAATAACTAACTCAATTTACTTTTTTAATCTCCTCAAATTAGTTAACTGGCTCTTATAATTAAGATCGGAAGTAGTATTAAATAAAAAAGTGTGTTGTTATTTACAAGCCTAGTGTTGACAAAATTTATCAAGTGTTATGGTCAAGCTTGATTTAGAATTTAATAATTTCAACCCATAATTTCTTTACATTCTCAAATCTCTAACTAAGTTTTTATAGTTTTTTGACTCAATTTTTGTAATTTTTCTGACTTGATAAATCATAATGATGTGGTGAGTCTAATTTTAAGAATTAAAAAAATTAATTGAGAATAATGTGTTGTCGGAGGGTCAGAACCGCAGAAGCACACGAGAAAGGAGAGTGAGAGGGAGAAGAGAACGAGGCAAATAAAAGTGCGGAGGTGGGTGGGAAGTGAAGCCAAGCTTATCCGGAACAAAGAAAGTGGAAGCTGCGTGGCGAAATGTGAGCTATGCCACGTGGGCGTCCTTTTGTCGCTTTGTGCTTTCTTCTTCCAATCTTCCTTAACACGTCTCCTACGTATTCTTCCGTATCAGCCTTTTCCTATCACGCTCAGTGTCTCATCATGTAACTTTCCCCTTTTTGTTGTTTGAAAATCAATAAAAAATCTCCACTTTTTTTGGCCAAAAAAATAAAAATCTCTACTTAAAAATTTTATGAATAAGAAGGATTTAAGCACACAAAACGGGATGATTCAACGGAATTTCATACCCAGAAAATAACGGTACTTTAATTTTTCTTTGCCGTCTTATTTACGAAGTTTTGAACTTTATTTGCCATTCCAATTAATAATATTAATTAGCTAGGCAGATCCTCTACTAAAATACTACCAGTCCTTAATATAAGAGCTAGTTGACTAATTTGAATAGATTGAGGAAATTAGTTAAGTTAGTTGTTTGTAATAAATATGTGTTACCTTTTTTAAAATATCCGTGTTAATTAAGTATTATTTGATGAAACATTTAATTTATGCAGCTACTATGAGAGCTATTTCGATAAACAAAAGTATAAATATATAAGACGAAATGAATTGAGGTTTTATATTTATAACCAGACTGAAACTCAAGGAAGTTTTTATTTTAAGAATCAAGCTAGTAGTAAAATGTTACTCCCTCCGTTTCTTATTATAAGAGACATTTGATGCTTATGGCATGTTCCTATATATAAGAGACACTTACAAGTTGTTTCTACTTTTTTGTGTTGATTTACTATTTTACCCATATTTATTATCTCTAGCTCACACTCTCTCTCCCTCCCACTTCTCTTTCTTTTAATAATTTAATTGTTCTCTCTCATGTTCTCTCTCCTTATTTATGAGGGCATTTTTGGAAAAAAATTATACTTTTTACACATTAATTGTTCTTAACTAATTTTAACTGTTTTTTTGATCAACGCATTTCGGTTATTTGTCTCTTATAATAAGGAACGGAGGGAGTATGTTTTAACATGATGGATGCCACATAGTAATCAACAGCAACTAGGTTTTCCCAGCAAACAAAAATGGCTGCTATGCTTACTTATGCTTTTACATAAGTTGAAATATTTTTTTTTTTAACTAAAAGCTGAATTTCATTTAAGGGAGAAACCCCAACAACTTTACAGAGAGTTAGAATACTTCCTCAAAATCAACCTAAGGACATTTTGGCGAAGGATGTTTTTGGGACATCGAATGAGAGGATTTTGCTAGAAAGTCAGCAATGCCTAACTCTTCCTTAAACCCATGCAAAAGCTTAACCTGCTAGTTTCTTTGCACAAGGAGCCTGGTTTCCTCAATCAAGTCTTTTAAAAGAACGCTTATGATCATACCCCCTTAAAATGAGGTTAATGACCCCAATAGAATAAGACTATATAGAATAAAATTTCTTTCACATACTTACTTTAAAATTTGCAAAATTATTTTCAAAAGACTAATTTCAAATATCCTATTATTAATAATAACCTTTCAAGTTCGTGTTATTAAATTTGAAAAATTATGCTTAAACTTCCATTCAATAATATCAAATATTGAACTGTCACAAGTACTATTCATGTTATCTTATATATATATATATATATGTATGTATGTATGTATGTATGTATATCTTGTTTCATGTCTAATGAGGAGAAAAAATAAAATAAAATCCAACTAGATCAACTTGTCAAAAAAAAGCTTTTAATTAAATTGATCAAGAGATTAGATTACCGGTTTACTAGTTAAATCAGTCAAATTGAGTTGGGTTTAAATATAATAATCATCATTACAAATTTAGCAAATCATATATATCATAACATATATACGCACAAAAATCAATTTTCACGTTTTATTTAATTTCAAGATTAATTTGCAAGGACCTTACACGCGTATACTCAAATAATAATAATAATTAGGTGATTTTTTTTTGTTTGCACGGAGGGATTGCGTAATAATGACAGTTGTATGGGCTGCTTATGTAACATATAAGTCACGGAGAATAATAAATAATTAGATTATTTATTATTCACAAGTAGCACAACTTGTTATGAATTATATATTTCATATAAATAATAAATTATAGTTAAAGAATACGGATACAACGGGATGAAAGAGACGTACGATATGTACTTATGTAGCATTATATAGATTTTTTTTAGAGAGCTTCCAGAATAATATTAGGTCGACATTAACCTTACGTTAGCACTATTGGATTTTCAAATGCAACATAAATATTAATATTGTCATCTTGTTCCTATTAAAAGTTGGTGAGTGATAAAATTCGTTTGAACGAATAAATTAAATAGCACAACAAATTTTCAGTCAACATTATTAGATAAGGACAGATTGATTGATACACGAAAAAAGATGATTGATTCATAAAATAATACTCCTCCGATCCCTAATATAAAATATATTTAACTAATTTGATTAGATTAAAGAAGTTATATAAGTTAGTTAATTATAAAAAATGTGACACATTTTTTCTAAAACACCATAATCATCTTTCTTAATATCCCCTCTCCTTCTTCTACTTGATTATAGTTGAGAGAGTATCCATAGGGATAATTTTAAAAAATTGATAAATATAAGAAATGGATCTTATATTTAAGACCAAAACCAACTTAATAATTGGGTCTTATATTAAGGATCGGAGGAGTATAATTCAAAACATTAAATATGCAGTATAAATTGTTCTAAAATGATTTGTCGACCAGCGGACCAAGATTTCTAATTTATTTGTCAAGAGTCAAAATAGTAAATAAGGAAAAAAAAACAGAGGGTTTACTATTTCGTGTTGATTTTTTTTGTTTTTTATTACCTCTTGTCAATGGATTTTTTTTGAGTTGTGTAGTGGCCAAGTTACTTTCATGTGCATCTTATTTTTAACGTAAGGTAGTTGATTAATTTGAGTAGATTAAACAATTAATTAAATTAATTATTTGTAATAAATAAGTATTGCCTCCCCACAATATTTTTACTAATAATTTGTATTAGTTAGAATTACTATTTGATAAAATATATAACATGTACAATTACTATAAGGACTATATCAGGAAAAAATAAATAAACATAAAAAACAAAGTAAATTGATATTTTATATTTAAAATCAAATTAAATATTAAATTAGTTTTTATATTAAAGAGAGGAGCTAGTAGCATCTGAGTACAAAATTTTTTCCACCTGCAGGTTTTTGCTTTTAAAAAAAGGTTTGTAGTCCTAGTTGAAGGTATTAGTAACCATTGATCATCCAATGGTCAACCCCATACGTAACGTAGCTCTTAACAGACAAACTGATCGACACAATAAACTCATGATTAGCGAAGCAAAACTTAATATTACTGATACTTAATATAACATTCAATTAACTAATTTATAAAGATTAAAACAATTTTAAATTACTTATTTATAACATATGTTATATGGTTTCTATAAAATACTTTAAAGATCTTGATTCCCAAATTAGTTAGTTATGTTTTATATTAAAGACCAAATGTAATATTTTAATTAAACTATACTTCTCCCTATTCCAAATTAATGTAGGGATCAGCTAGCTAAGTGGGAGATATTAAAAAATTAATTAAATTAGTTTTTAAAAAATATGTGTTAAATTTTCTAAAATACTCATTTAAATTATTTGCATTGGATAATACTCTCTTGTCAAGAAAAGACTCACCTAATAACATGGAGAGTTTAGAAAAAAAAAATACAAATTTAAAAAATAAATGAATTGAGATTTTACATTTAAAATAATTTTTTTATTAATTCTTACATGTAAGAGGGACTACTTGATCTTTTAGCTTTCAAAATTACCAATCAGCTCTTATGCTTTTTTTCACTCTTTTAAGTGGGTTACGGTTATAACTTATAATTATGTTTGTTTCTCTCACAATTTTTTTTCAAATCATGCCATCTATCTTCTTTAACAAATTAAGTTAATGAATTTCCAAATTACATAAGGTACATAGTTTTCTACTTTTTTTTCCCTTCTAATGTCAATCTTTCTGATTGATTTTAGGCTCCACGGTTAGACAAGGGTTTTATTTTAGAACACTATGCTATTCATAAAATACAAATAATAATACGACTCACTCATGCACATAACGCTATAATCTAAGGGTTCAGGGGAATAAATATAAGTTTATAAAATAAAAAGTATTGCATATACTTCGACCAATCCTAAGAAAAATCAAGTGGAATATTCCCTAATGCTTTTTGGCCACAATCTTATCCATTTGAATAGTAAACATGGTAAAAGCCAGGAAAGATATCCATCTATGCTATTCATGTCGGCTAATGATTAAATAAATTTGACTCTAAATAGTAATATGAGTAAAAAAAATTGGTTTCCGTGATCATACCGTTAAAATTTTGCTGCTAACAGGAGAATTTTTGTAAACGTTCTTGGGCATTGAAATCTGCTCCAGAATTGACAAGTCCTGGTCACAGATTCTCTCCCTGTTTTTTCCCCTTTTTTCCCAATGTTTGAACCGAAAGTGAAGAAAAGATTCACCGTTTTGAAAATGGAGTTGTTAGATTCTGCAAAGGGAATCATCAAACCACTTTATTATTAGTTAATTAATATTATTATTGTTAATTTGATGTCGGTTGGAAAGGACCCTTCAGCGTTGCTTCCATCTCTTTTCCACCATTAAGTTGGTTGTGCCAAATTGGATAAGGTCATTTATATGGATTTAACTCGGACCCTAGTCATGTTTCCGGGTTGGGCTAGGGGGTCGGGTTATCCTTTATGAAAAAATAAATAAAAACTAATCTTTTAATATTATAATCTTAACTCATGATCTTGTCCATTTAGTACTGACTCAACTAAAACTCGGATCTTAAACCTTATCTTACACTAAGGGTGTGTTTGGATAGAAACCAAACCATGGTTTCAGAAGTGTTTTTACGGATTACGAAGTAAATATGTGGAGGAGATTATTTCGTTTTGCGGGAAAGTGCTTCTGAAACCACGGTTTTGGGATACCCAAACAGGCCCTAAGTCAGTTAATTTTATTTGTTGAAAAATAATAATTACTTTTATCCACTATATATTTTGTGATTAAATTATAAGGACTAAGTTACACTCAAATGCCTTTGTGATTAATGCTTAACGTTTTCCCTAATTTAATAATTATCGTTTAATAAAGACATGTCAATGAGGTTTCCCAAAAAAAAATAAGTGGTTAATGAGAGATAACTTGGGAAAGATGATTTGAATGCATCTTAAATTTTCCTGCTTTTTAATAGCAAAAGCATTGATGCTCCAGATTTGGTTATACTCCTTCAGTCCTAAATATAAAACCTATTTTATAATATAAATTACACTAAAAAATGAGTCCCAAACCGGAGTAGTATTAAAAAAATGTAGGCAGTAAAATTAAATTATGGGTACACAATAATTATATATTATTTTTCATAAAAATAGAAAAATTTAAAATAGATACATACTCATTAGGTTTGATTTATAAGGCGTAGAAAGAATATTTTTTATCCTATTTATGAGTCATATTATTAAATTTTTAATATAAATGTTCTATCTTACCTTTTTTTTTTCCCCAAGTGCATATAATAAATAAGAATAAAGTTAAAAATGTTTTAAATTTTAAGAAAAAATTAATAAAATTTAAGATTTTTTTAAATTCCGACTAGACATGTGAAAAGTGATTTATAGGAGTGCGTATATGCGTGACCTTATCTATGACTCTAAACATCTGTATTTGAAACTAGCTATCACTAGAAAAAGTGGGTGTGGAACTTGGGGAAAAATTAATTCAACCTATGGATGGGTTAAATATATAATAAATAACATTATGGATAAGTTAAATGCAATTGGGGAGATACGACGAATCAAAGCTAGGGAATAGAGACACAAATAGGGGATAAGAAGGAATGTGACATTATTAGGTAACAAGTTAGTTATGTGTACCAAGTGGTCCCAAGCCACCTGTGGCATGCCTCAACTGGAGGCCATGCGTCTGCTAGATTCTAGATTTTCTCACATCCCATATATCAAGCCAGTCAAATTGAAATTCGTTGACCAATAGGAATTAAATCTAATGAAAGAGATTAGTTCTTCGTAATGTGAAGGACAGACTTGAAAATAATACACTGCCTGCGATCCTTAATATAAGAGCTAGTTGATTAATTTGAGAATATTAAGAAAATTAGTTAGATTAGTTATTTGTAATAAATAGGTATTGTCTTTTCTAAAATATCCTTGCTAATCAAGTATATTGGTTGCAACTACTATTATTACAAGAACCATCTTAAGAAAAAATAAATAAATATGAGAGATAAAGTAGATTGAGGTCTTATATCTATGACTAAAATAAAAATCGAACAAACTTTTATATTAAAGACAAGATGTAATATATATTAAAACTACAATGTAATATGTCATATGTTCTGAAAAGAAAAAAAGACAGGTTCTAAAAGATACCCTACATTTAGAACTGCATGAGGATTTTCAAATGCTCTGATATCAGAGGAAGGAAAAATGTTGACAATGGACCAAGCCCCTTAATCCACCAAGCCGTAGGCTTAAAGAGCATTACAGGAGAGAATCGCATGTGGAAGGGGAAGAGGCCACGGAATAGTCCCAAGCTACTTATGGTATGCCTCAGCTAGAGGCTAAGTCTCTGTTAGATTCTACATTTTCTCACATCTTATATATCAAGCCAGTCAAATTGAAATTAGCCAACCAACAGAAATTGAATTTAATGAAAGAGACTAGTTCTTCATAATATGAAGGGTAGATCTGAAAAAAAAAATCCTATCTCGGGTTTTTACATTAAAGACTTAATTGACTCATTTGAAGAAATGAAGAAAATTAATTAAGTTAGTTATTTGTTATAAATATACTCCTCCTTAATATAGGATCCAATTATTGAGTTGGTTTTGGTCCTAAATATAAAACTCATTTATCATATTATTAATTTTTCTAAATACCCTATAGATACTCTCTCAACTATAATCAAGTAAAAGAGGGAGATGGGTATTAAGAAAGATGATTGTGGTGTTTTAGGAAAAATGTGTCATATTTCTTATAATTAACTAACTTACCTAACTTTCTTAATCTAATCAAATTAGTTAAATGGGTCTTATATTAAGGACCGAAGGAGTATGTTTTTTTTCGTAAAATACTCTTACTGATAATGTATATTAGCTTGAATTACTATTTGATGAAGTCTTTAACATATGCAACTATTATAAGGACTATTTTAAAAAAAAGAATAAATATAAAAGACAAATAAATTATGATTTTATATTTAGGACCAAATTAAAATCAAATAAGCTCTTATAATAAAAACAGAGGTAATATATTAAAACTATAATATAATATGTCATGTATTCTGAATTAAAAAAAAAAAAGACAAGTTCAAAAAGATACCCTATATTTAGAACTGCATGAGGATTTTCAAATGCTCTAATGTCAGAGCAAGTAAAAATGTTGAGAATGGGCCAAACCCCTCAGTCTACCAAGGCTTAGGCTTAAAGAGCATTACAAGAGAGGCGTTTAGTCATCCCAGGCAAAACTCACCCCTTAACATTTGAGCTCATAAGTAAAGTCTCTGCTATTAATAATTAATAACAATTATTTTACCTATGTCTAAAAAAATAAAAATAAAAAGAGCAGTTTTCCTTTTTTGCGTCCAAGAACACAAAAAGAGGTCAGGCTCACCGTCACCGAGCCTGTTCCAGGCTTGCGGCCGAGTCGGAACTCGGAATTCAGGTTAATGCTATTATCGGGCCGGATCTTCGGTTGGTAATTTTGACTCCGACTCTAACTCTTCAATTTGGAGTGTCCAGCTTTGCAACCTGACAAAATGTTTTTTTTTTTGGTTGGAAAAAATAAATAAGTCTCTTAGGTAAGAAAAAACGTGTTGATATTGGCATCTGAGCTGGTCCCACCAACACCAGCGCTGATTTTCCAAATTCTACTCAAACCAAACTAACGCTATTAAAAATTAATTTTAAAAAATTTATTTCCCCATCCCCTATATAACCCCAAGGGTTTCACATTCCTCTCCTAACAAACCTTTCGTTCATCATTTGAAATCTCCTAGACAGCGAGTTTTCCTAGTCACCCAAACTCCTAACTATCCAATTTCTCTCTCTCGATTTGAATTTATCTGTTCGGTACCTGCACAAGTCAAATCTAGTGGATGACGATGACACAGTGGACGCGCCATGAAGATAAGCTCCTCGAGCAGGCTATTGTCTTGTTTCCAGAGTGTTGCCCCAACCGCTGGGAGAAGATTGCCGACGCCGTCCCTGGCGCCACCGTCGATTTGGTCTGGCAGCGCTATCACGATCTCCTACATGACGTCGCTGAGATTGATGCCGGTCGGGTCCCGATTCCGGCCTTCCCTGACTTTCCATCTGATGCTGAGCCCTCCTCCTCTGATTGGAACTCTGCCAATCAAATTTCGTTCAACTCGAAGCCGCCTAAGAATACTGACACCGAAAGAAAGAAGGGCACGCCTTGGACTGAGGAAGAACATAGGTATGCTGGCTTGAAAATTCTCCAATTCAGCTCGATTTTGTTTTGTTCTTTTTCCTATTTCTTTTGACTGTGCTTAATTTTAGGGATTTTTTTTATGAACCGGTATGGTTTCCGAGAAAATATAGGAAAGAACTTGTCAAGGGCGGCAACTGATTCGAAAAATCGAAGTTTTTTCCCCCTCAAGGAGCTAGACGAAAACTCCTATGTTTTTGTGTTGTTAGTGTTGTTCTTCATGCTATTCTGAAGTTTTCTGGAGTAAAGCTGTTCAATTCTTGTTCCTGGTCATATCGTTTAAATCCTCTAATTCTAATGGTGGACTTTCATATTCAATTCCACAACCTCCTTCTTCAGAGCCTCAGGTTCACCATCAAAATTTCTACTTCTAATCCACATAGGCAGCGCTCTAATGGTTCAAATCCATATTTTGTTTCAGGAGTTGCGAGGTTTCATACAAAAACTTTTCTTCTAAAATATTTCCTACAGAGCTGCTTACCTAAACAACTCTGTTGTTAAGTATTTTTTTGGCCAGAAAAGACGGTATATATTACAATTTTTTTTACCCTACTTTTGACCACAACAATGTGACTCATATTGTGCCCCATCCATAATATATATTCTTTTCACCTGTTATTTTAGTGTCTGTAATTGTATGACACAATACCCTTACCTGACATAAGGAAACTCACTTGAGCCAGGGGCCAGACCAATCAATCACACTTGATTGATGCCTCTTCTATTTTGAATTTTTAGTTGTGATTCTCTAATATGATTGGCCTTTGTTGTATTCGTACTATCAGAGTCAATGACTGATTTTGATTTGGCTTCGTCATGCTCATTGTCCTGTTTTGGTTGCTTTAACTTTCAATACTTTGTGTTGGGATGGGAATGAAAATGAAAGTTATCTATCTTTTTGATTGTTAATCTGATCATGTATGTCCCTATTTGCCTACTCAAATAGGTTATTCCTCAGAGGATTGGAGAAATATGGCAAGGGAGATTGGAGAAGCATTTCGAGGAATGTTGTGGTAACTAGAACGCCAACTCAGGTAGCTAGCCATGCTCAGAAGTATTTTAATCGCCAGAGGGAAAAAGCGAAGAAAGAGAGGAAAAGAGCAAGCATCCATGATATCACAACTGCAGACACCAACGTGGAGCCTCTGGATCAAAACCAGATTGGTTCTTCAAGCCTTCAATCTCAGATTGTCTCTTCAGGCCTTCCGGTGCATCAGTCCTCACCAATGCTTCAATTTAACCCACAGAATCCTTCAATTGATCAGTCTCTTGGGTTTGGGTACCCAAACTATGCTTTTTCCAACTTAGAGATAGATGACATGCACTATTGATATATAAATGGCCTCATCCATCCTATTTTGTAAGTTTTTGGAGTAGTTGTGTGTAGTTACAAGTGTATAGATGACTTGGTACATCAGTTTGAATTAGCCACCAGAACCCCAAGGACTTAACAAATACGATGAAATGAAGTCACACAGAACGTGTAGATGATATGATATTAGGCTTTTGATTGACCAAATCCCAAACTATACATTTCCAATTACATAGTCTGTAAAGTAACGTGTATGTTTTGTATATAGACGACTTGATTCATTTTGCTTGTTAAGTCTCTTAGGGAGGAGATTTGCCACTAGTTTAGCTCTTTTTTGTGTTCTGTTCAGATTATTTTGTGGATTCCTAGGCGACTGTTAGTAGTTGTGACAAAGAGTTTAGGGTTGAATTAAGACGGTAATTTTATGTTATTGGTCGGCGGAGAATTTGGAAAGTAGAAATAATAATTGAAATTCTTTGTCACAGTGATTTCCCATGGTGATCCACATTGTTGACTGTTGTCTGAGTGCTTAATAATGAGGTGGCCATTGGATCTTATCCAAAACCAAAAGACGGCTGCACGACGAAAAGATATCAAATGTCAAGAAACGCGGAGAAAAGCACGCGATGCCACGTTGGCCTGGACCGAAAATTAGATTTAGGGAGTACTGAGCAGGGGCAAGTTCTCAACGTCATCAAATTTCATATGCTAATTGACCTTCGTTTGCTTGAATTAAATTTAAATGCGCTATATCCTAATCAAGTGTAAATTTCAATTCAGCGAGCGTCTTTTCTGGGTCCTGTACAGTAAGATGCACTTATTTACAAATCCATGATTATTATAAGTGACAACAGTCATTGGAGGGGGCGGATCAAAGATGGCAATGCCTATGTTGGCCCAGAAAGCCACCTTGGGTCCTGTACTTTAATTTTCTTCCCGTTTTCGTTTTTGAGTTTTTTGGGCCATCGTTTCACAATCTTTTACAATGCCAACTAATAATTTCCTGTACTAACAGAGTTGAATTTAGCGGAAGGCATCAATCTTTCGTAAAATAACAAACTAAAGTTCAAATTTTTACTGTGAGAAGTGTTCATATTCAGTGCCAAGCAATATTTTGAATAAAATTGCCTCAAACAGGAGGAGGATCCCTATGCATAGTGGAAAACAAAACTAATAATATCTTGTATAAAAAAAAAGTTAAGTACATTTTGCACCTTGAAATATTTTCTTGAATGCATCCAGTACCGTAAAATATTTTGTGGTCGTCCAGTACCCTGAAATATTTTTTAGGTGATTCCAGTATCTTGAAGTATTTTTATATGCTTTAGTGATGGATGCACAGAAAAAATATTTTATGATGCTAGATATATCTAAAAAAATACTTTAGAGTACTGGATGTACAAAAAAATATTCAAAATGTTAGATACATTTAAAAAGTTATTTTATCATGTTGAATGCATCTAAAAAAATACTTTGGGATGGTAGATGCATTTTAACACTAAAAAAACAAGGAAATAATATCATAGATGATAAGGGCGAAATTCATGAATTTTCATTCTGTAATTAAAAGTAAAAGGCAAATAAACAAATTGTATACTTCTATTACTTATTTTTTTTGACTAAAATATGAAAATATATAATTCTTAATAATAATAATAACAATTCAAATTTTATATTGTCGTTTTTAAAGCATCATTGATGTTACAATTACAGAATTCAATTAAAAAAAAAAATAACTGACCTTGTACACTTTGCTCCGCCGCCCCCCACCCCAAAAAAATAAAAAATCTTGTGAACGTGATTTGGGTTGGCGTTAGCAAATAAGTTCAGGAATTTTTCAATGACAACTTAAAAGCATTTGAAATTTAGGGTCCATTGAGAGTGGCCAACAATGAGAAGGACACAGGTTATAGTACAAAACTTAGAAGATTAGATTAACATTAAAATTTCTTTCTTGCAAAAATTATGGTGTCAAAATAATATTGAAGACTTGATTTTATTTAATTACCTTCAGATGTACAATCCACTTAAAAAATCAACTGCAAAATTTCAATGAAAGGATGTAATCATTAAAAAAACTCACAAAAAATAAGCAGTATGGAGTGTGAATCTTTTATTATTTATTGCAGCAAACTTATTATTACTACATATTGCTCCCTTGTTAAGAGACCATTTTAGTAATTATATTAATTTTTTTCTACTCCTTGCAATGATTTTCCAAAAATTTTTCAAGTGAGCACATTTCACTAAATTTCCCAACTTCTTATTGCTCCAAGCCACCCATGCGTGTGTGTATATATTCATGAATCGCGAATGGTAAAGTTTTAAATTTTCTCACCGTTGGCCGAAAGAAAAATTTTCCCACCAAAATTCTCCTCGATCTTTCCGCGGTATGCCTTCATTCCTTGGTGTTTTCCTCTTTCTTTCTCCGTAACCGGATGTCTCAGTAAGATTCTTGATCCGTAATCGGATGTCTCACTAAATTCTTGTTGGCCGTTGCAGCTGCGGTGGCAAGGACAACCACCGACCGGCCGGCAGGATTCCGAAGGTCCATTGAAAAGCGATGGAGCAGTGGAATCGCGAGACGCACAAGCTTTTTGAGAACGCTCTCTTGAAGTATCCAGAGGAGCGTCCCGATCGTTGGGAGAGGATCGCCGATGAAATCCCTGGCGCCACCAAGGAAATGGTTCTGCAACGATATCAAGAGCTATTAGACGACCTGGCGGCGATCGAAGAAGACCGGGTGCCGATTCCGTCGGACGCAGACGATCCTGATGACTGGAAAATGAACGAATACAGGTACGTACGAAATTTCTCAATTCACTTCAATTGCATTTCGTTCCTTTTCCCCCCTGTTTCTTCTTTTCAGTTTTCTTGATTTTGTGGATTTTCCTTATGAATTGCCAAGAAATTATCGTCAATGACTGATTTCGATTTGTCTTTGTCATACTGACTGATCTTGGTGTGCTGCTTCTCTCGACGATAGTACATTTTTTTAGATTGTTGATTCAAAAAAGCATATGATCGGTGTGATAAAAAACGAAAAAATCTGAATTGCAGAGGTGAACAAGGAACGAACGAAGAAAGAAGCAACAGTGCAGAAAGGGAAGAATGTATGGAGAAAAACAAGTTTGATTCAGAAGAAGATGAGGAAGAAAAGTGCAGAGGCAAGGATAAAGAAGATAACTGAAAGGACGACGCCCACGAAACTTTACTTGTTCTGAATTGTTCTTTTTTTTTTTCAATTGTCAATTTTCAGTTTTTGCTACGAGCCTTGGATGGCAAATATGATGTTAATTCGGGGGCCAAAAGAGTAACTAATTCAGTTGACCTTCCCTGGCAAAGTTGATTTTAATAAATCTCTATAAAATGCCTTCCTTCACCACAATACATTTATCTTTTTACGGTATTAAATAGATGTAAATATAATATAATTTTATGCAAAAAAATTATCAAACATTTGTATCCCTACAAATAGTAATAAGAGAAATTAAATTAACTGGCCCTTTATTTCCGTATTACTACAATTAGGATAGCTAATATAGTTTAGTTTTAGCCAATATAGTTGATTAGTAAGGATATTTTAAAAAGACAACATCTATTTATTATAAATAACTAACTTAACTTTTCCTTAATCTCTTCAAATTAGTCAATTGAGTCTTATAATTAGGACCGGAGGTAGTATAATTTAGGTATACTATAATTTTTTTTAAAAAAATATATCAGTGTGTATATTATAAATCAGAGCCCATCTTTACGTTAACTTATTTTTTAAACTTCTGTACATTTTATTAAAAAAAATTCAAAGACCCCAAACTTTAGGGCCGTTATTTTAGTTGCTAAGCACCGTTTTTTGTTTGTTTGTTTTTTTAATCAACCACATTCCAGGGGCCTAATGTAAAGTAGACACACATTTAAATAATTTTACTCAAAATTATATGCACATATATTAAATATTGAAAATCAAATCCATATACATAATACAAAAATTTTAGGGTGAACTTTTGTTTTCTCAAATTTGTTCTCATTTTAATTTTGGTTCTTAATTTTTTTTCATTTAAAATATTGATTCTTAATTTAATAAAAACCTAGATTATTTTGCCCTTTAAATAATCAAAACTTATAGTTTGAAATCAAAATGAGGGAAAACTTAAAAAAACTAAGAATTATATTAGTCCAAAATTTTAATATATTATACGTTTTCTTTGCTGTGAGTTTTCAATGGCAAATACGATATTAGGAGGAAAAATTAAATAATTCCGGTTGACTTTCCTTCAACACAATGCATTCATCTTTTTACGTTATTAAATATAAATGTAAATATAATATAATTTTATAAAAACATTTGTATCCTACAAATAGTCAGAGAAATTAATTATCAAACATTTACTAACTCTTATTATGTAGGGGGGAAAAACTAACAATCTGTATTATATATAATTTAGGTATGCTACAATTTTTTTTTAAAAAAATATATCAATATATAAAATAAGGAAAAAAACTTAACTGTAGCCTGCAGGTATCACTGAATTATACCATTTTTTAAGTTATGTTAATTTTTCATAAGGAAAAAAAAATTCAAATTCCCCTAAAAAATTAGGGCCGATATTTTGGCAAATAAACACCTCGATCCCCAACATTCTTCAAGCACCACTGGCTTAATCTAAATTTTCAAAATTATATAATATACATATATATTAAATATTGAAATTTTTCAGGCAAAAAAAATTGAAAATGAAATCTA
The DNA here is from genome assembly GCF_004799145.2 of Neltuma alba. Classification (NCBI taxonomy): domain Eukaryota; kingdom Viridiplantae; phylum Streptophyta; class Magnoliopsida; order Fabales; family Fabaceae; genus Neltuma; species Neltuma alba. Next base: position 37,380 of record NW_021635705.1, read on the forward strand.
TATGCGTAATATAGAAGCTTTAATATATCATACGGTTTCTAGATTCTGTTAGATTTGGAACGCGGGGCAATTTAAAAAAATTGAAAATAAGTTATCGTTATTCTCTCTCCTATTTGGCTTCATATACACATATCCAGTCATTCCCAAGAATCACGAAGAACAAATTGAAGAGTTTCGCGCCAAAATTTTGGTACCAAATCACCGGTGACACTGTCGAAACTCCACATCCTTAAACCCCGCTTCTTCTTGCCCCTGCCGCGTTGGAACTCCGACCACCGATCTCCACCGCAACTTGCTGTGTACGGAGACGACTTAATCGGTTCTTGTACTCTCTCTCTATATATAAAAATAAAAATATATATATCTTTCATATCCATCGTTAACATTATCTCTCTTTCTCCGCAGTCCGCGATGTCTCTGTATCCTCATCAACTGCTGCCTCCGCACGATGTCGCCGATATTGAATCGGGTCGGGTTCCGGCAACGTATTATCCGGACTCTTGGCCCTCCTCCTCCGCCAATCAGCCGCCCAGGCCTAGCGGTCGTACGAAAAAGAAGAGCACGTCTTGGACTTTGAATGAACACATGTACGTACACTTTATTACATTATTCATTTATTCGTGAGAGCATTAAATGATCAGGAAGTCGGATGAAGTTACAAAGAGGATTCAAGCCGCAACTTACCACCTGGTTTTCAATGTTGCTAGGTCATAAGAACATTAGTTTTATTGTACTCCCTCCGTTTTTTATTATAAGAGACATTTGATGCTTGTGGCATGTTTTTATATATAAAAGACACTTAAAAATTGTCTCTACTTTTTTGTGTTGATTTTCTATTTTACCTATATTTATTGTCTCCAACTCACACACTCTCTCCTTCCCATTTCTCTTTCTTTTAATAATTTACTATTGTTCTCTCTCATGTTCTCCCTCCCTCATGTTCTCTCTTCTTATTAATGAGGATATTTTTGAAAAAAAATTATACTTTTTACATATTGATTGTTCTTAACTAATTTTAACTGTTTTTTTTATCAACGTAATTCGGTTATTTGTCTCTTATAATAAGGAACGGATGGAGTATTATTTTATCCTGTTTTTACCTTAAGTGGTCAGTATCTGCACTTTTAAATTAAAAAAAAGGTTTAACCGGTGGTATTACTTCCGATTCTTAATATAAAATCTTTTTTTTTATTTTAATCCTTAATATAAGAATTCAATTTATTTTGTCTCCTATATTTATTCATTTGTTTTCAAAATAGTCTTTTTAATAATGATAATTCTAACCAATAAATTGATTAGCAATGATATTTTAGAAAAGATAACACCTATTTATTACAAATAACTAACTTAACTTGTTTTCTTAATTTACTCAAATTGGTCAATTAGTTCTTATATTTAGGAACGATGGTAATATTTTGATTTGTCTGTCTTATGAACTGATATGATTTATTTTGATGTTGATTTGAACAGGTTATTCTTGGTGGGAGTGGAGATATATGGGAAGGGAAGATGGAAGAAGATATCTGAGAATGTAGTGATGACAAAAAATGCAAATCAAGTGGCAAGCCATGCTCAAAAGTTTTATATTCGCCAAAGTGAAAGAGAGACACAAGTGAAGAGAAGAGGAAGTATCCATGATTTCACTTTAGCAGACATCAAACCTAAAGATCTCAAAGGGATTATTACTTCAATAACCTCATCATTGGATCATCATCAATATAACCCACAAATTCCTTCAAATCCTAATTTGATGCATCAATCTAATAACTCAACAGTTCATCATTATCATCTTCCACTGAATCATCAATCTCATGATCAACCTACCTCACCACTTCATAATGTTCTTCAGCTGAACCAATCATTAGGAACTCAAATTCCACTGAACCAAACTCAAATACGTTATGATCTTCCATTGAATCATCAATTAGGAACTAAAATTCTTTCCAGTCTTCAATCTCATGATCTAGATATCTCACCGATTCATCATTTTCCTCCGCTAAATCAGTTAGGAACTCATCAAAGTCCATTGAATCAGACTCAACTTCATTATGATCTTCCATTGAATCATCACTTGCTGCCGATGAATCAACTAGGAAGTCAAATTCCTTTGACTCTTCAACCGCATGATCAAGCTACCTCAATGGTTCATAACATTCATCCGCTGAATCAATTAGGAACTCAAATGCCATTGGATCATACTTATGATATTTCATTGCAGCTGAATCAATTAGGAACTCAAATGCCACTGGATCAGACTCAAAATCATTATGATCTTCCACTGCCGATGAATCAATCAGGAACGCAAATTCCTTTGAGTTCTCAATCTCATCAAGATACCTTACCGATTGATTATGTTCTTCCCATGATGAATCCCTCATTAGCATTAGCTAGCTAGGAGTTTTGCCAATTGTAATTTGTTTCTTTTTTGTTACTGGTTTTGTGAGCTGCACTTGTCAATGATTGGTTTTCTTTACTTGTGTTCTTAGCGAGGCGATGCAATTTTTTGTGTGTGGAACATTGTACTTGATTGCTTCATCAGGAATCATTACCAAGTCATAAAAATCTTTATCTCCTTAATAACCAAAATCTATAAATATAATTGTGCACTAAATTTGATTCGGACAATGAAAATGGAAATGAAAAAAAAAAAGTAGAGAGAACAAGGTATAACCAATGAAACTTAATAGATGAGCTTTATCAATAGTGATTATAAAGCATATACAAAAAGCTAAGTCTTAATTATATCGCACATGAAGTTGGCTATATGGTCGGCTATCTAAGGATTGATTTCTAATGTTTGACGAAGCTTTTGTCTCATACTAAAAACAAGAAGGACAAGATTATATGCGGTTACTACTTTTTATTCCTTAATAAATAGTGGCAACAAACGTTTTCTAACCTTGGAGCCAACTATAATCTTGAATCGAGCTGCTGGGGACTCAAATCGAATGTGTATAATTAATAAAATCATTAGCACAAAAGGTCCTTTTTCCCACGGTTGAAAAAAGGATTTTTACACCGTTTTTGTAATTGGAGTATGGAAGACTTCTATATTAATACATTAATTACTAACTTCTGTAAAATTTTGTGAGTTAATATGTTTTCATTTTGCCTTTATTAAAGAAAGCTCTTTTTCTGCTTTGGTTGTAATTAACCACTGAACAGAATGCTAAGTAAAACAAGAAAAACTTCATCACTTTTCTAATAGTAATAAAATGGGCATGAAGCGTGCTCCCATAATAAGATAATACTTTTCACCATAAGAGATTTTCAGTTGAGGTATACAAACAAAATGAAATCAAACTTAGGGATAAAAAATTATATTAATATTATGATATAAAAACTTTAATATACTACGCATTATATAAAAATTGTGAAAGACGTTTGTTTTGCACATTGGGTTAAAGATGGAAAACCCGCTGGCAGATGGACAGATTATTATTGAGTTGGTCCCACCAGGATTCTAAAATTCTAGTCGTGCAAAACAAGAGCATATTCAAGAACTCAGTTTTTTTTTTCCCCCCAAATAAAAAATTGAAGTTAGGTGATCATTCCTCTTGCTCTATCTCTGCGTATATACACGAGTCAACATAAAGTCTCGTACCAAAATACAAGTGAGACTGTTAGTGGAAATCTTTGACCCTAAGCTTCACTGCCTCTTGCCTCCGCCGCGTCGGAACGACGACTCTCCGCGGCAGCTTGTTACGTACGGAGACGACTTAACTGATTCTCGTTCGTCCTCAGTCTTTCATCTTCACTATACGTTTCGTTTCGGTATCTCTCTCTTTCTCGCTACGTAATCGGATATTTTTCCGTCGGATTCTTGATGACCCATTACTTAATTCTTGCTGTCATTTCATGTTTATAGAATCATCTGTGTCAAATCGCTATACTCAAATATATATATATTGGATTTGGGTCTCCAAGATTGATTCTTGCAGACCGTAATCAACAGGTTCTTTGTCGAACTTGTCTATACATCGATGAAGTATACGATTGTCGGATACAGTATGCTGATATATATGTATGTATGTGTATAAGCGGGTGTTGCGTATATATGATGAAGATGACTGATTCATAATTATGAAGATTGGTGAAGGGAAGAGGCAAGAAGGCAATGGGGTCCCGGAGTAAGGAGGCGGACAAGCTGTTTGAGAGTGCTCCGGTGTGTTTTCCGGAGGGCCGCCCCATCCAGTGGGAGAGGACCACGGAGGTGGCCCCCGGCACCACAAAGGAAATGGTTTACCAACGGCATGACGACGTCGAGCAGATTGATTTGGGTCGGGTTCCGCCACCAGATTACCCGGACTACTCTTGGCCTTCCTCCGCCAAACAGCACCCAAGTATAGCGGTCCCATAAGAAAGAAGCGCAGCTCTTGGTCTTTGGACGAACACATGTACGTACCTACATTGTTGCATTCATTTTTACCTATATATGCAAGATCAATTGCCACACACACACACACAGAGATAAAGGTATGATCATGAAATGATGAGGTGATATAATATTTTGATTTTGATCTGAACAGATTGTTCCTGGTGGGAGTGGAGATACATGGGAAGGGAAAATGGAAGAAGATATCTGAAAACGTAGTGAGGACAAGAAGTGTAATGCAGGTGGCAAGCCATGCCCAAAAGTTTTATCTTCTCCAAAGTAAGAGAGACGCAAGAGTTAAGAGAAGAAAAGGAGGAATCAATGCTCTCACTTTAGAAAACATCTGCCCTCATTGTTTGAACCACATTCTTTCTTCAATTCCCTCACTGCATCATCATCATCATCACGTTCATTATGATGTTCCAGTGAGTAATCAGTCATCTTCTTCAGGTCTTCAGCAATTGCAAGAGCCATATCACTGTGAACCTAACTCACAAGTTCATGAAGATGATCTTCCCATGCAGCATCAATCACTGGGAATGAATCAAAGCTACAATCTGAGCACATCAGTCCAAGCCACCACAAAGACCGGAGCTGATCAATCCTTAATTAATTATTACCTAATATATTTGTAAACTTCTCTCATCTCCTTTCCTTTTCCAAGTTGCCTCTTGATGTGGTTCAATTTCAGATGTTTGGGAGTGTTGGAATTTCCTTAGTATTAGCTACGAGTTTTACCAGTTGTTACTGATGTTTTTCCCTTTTTTGTTACTAATCTTGTGGATGTTGTATATCAATATGGTTTCTTTTACTTGTTGTGTTACACTGTACGCACTAGCTAGACTGTTTCATTTACGAATAGTTGATAAGTCATAAAAGCTTCATTTGCAAAATAGATAGGTTTAACCTACCAAAAATGACAAGTTAGGGTTGGATTTTTAGCCAACCCACCAACAATTAAAGCCTTCTAACTCGCACTGCTTTAATTTGAACCTTTGTCAACATGCATATTGTTTTCCTTTTCTTTCAATTTTTTGTGTTTATTTAATAATATATATTATAAAAAAAAAATGTTTTGACCTTTCCATGTTTTCTCATGTTTGACCTTTTGTTGTTTGAAAAATCATGACTTTGGTTGTGTTAATGGTTTGTACTTTTGCTCGAATATTTGTATTATTTTAGATAATTTGCTAGTCTTTTAATTGATTATTTATAATGTAGTATTTATAATTTTTCGATGGCAAATATGATATTCTGGGGGGGGGGGAGTTAAATAATTCTGGTGAACTTTCCCTGAACACAATACGTTCATCTTTTTACGTTATTAATATAAATGTAAATATAATATTCCTCCAGTTTCAAATATAAGACTTATTTTGTAGTATAATTTATACTATAAAATGGGTTTTATATTAGGACTGGAGGAGTATAATTTTATAAAAACATTTGTATCCTGCAAATAGTAAGAGAAATTAATTATCAAACATTTACTAACTCTTACTATGTTGGGAAAAAAAACTAACAATCTGTATTATATATAATTTAGGTATGCTCTAATTTTTTAAAAATATATCAATATATATAATATAACGAAAAAAACTTAACTACAGGTATCACTGAATTAAACAATTTTTTAAAGTTCTGTTAATTTTTCATAAGAAAAAAAAAATCAAATTCCCTCGAAAGCCGATATTTTATTAAATAAATAACAACTTGATCCACTATATTCTTCAGACCATGCACTAGTGGCTTAATCGAAATCCTCAAAATGATATAGGGTAAAGGTACAACCAACACTTCAATCTATTTTTTTAGGTGCATCGAGCACCTAAATTTATTTATGATGCAATTTTACCCTTAAACTTTTTAATATGGTGCAGTTTTATCTAAAGTTAACTGATTGCATACATGTGTCACAGAAATTGACAGATAGGTTTGGTGATTGTTGACTTTTGCCACGTGATAA